>NC_136795.1:41720739-41723239 GCF_951216825.1 Electrona antarctica
GAGAGTGCTGAAGGCGTGTGAACCTCTAGTTATTATACATCATCATCTGTATAATCCCGTCAAGGACAGGCTTCAGAATCCAGACATGCTCGGTGCCGCGCTATGAGCTTGTAGATCTGCTATTTTTCAATAGCTAAAGTATAACATAATGCTTTAAACACCAAAAGGGGTTCCCGTTCTAAATGGGTCAAAAAGAAAAACGTGTTATCCAACGTTGTTATCCAACGCTGAATGCCCAGCATCCATGTGATATATTTACATGATGGTTGAATTGTAAACTCACAGTAACACATTAAAGTGTTCAACTTCTCATATAATCAGTAAATCACTGATACGCCAGGCCTGAGAGCTTATAGGTTGCCAACCATGGATATGAATAGCACAGTGGTTCTCAAAGTCCGGTTAATCCCCAGTGGTCCTTCCCTTGAGGGGGTGCCAGGGGGTCCCCAGCCAAATTAATGATTTATTAGCAAAAGTATTGCTTTTATAGATCAGATTTAGAGATCTAACCTTGCTATGTGTAAGCAGTCTAGGATATGCAGCATGTCTGCCTAACCCCAGTCTCGTCTAACCCATACATGGATTCCAATTGAAAAATAGCAAAAAATAGCAGATCTACAAGCTCAACTGCGACGCGTTTTGAGCTCGTAGATCTGCTATTTTTGCTACTTTTGTGTGGCATAGAAATTAATTACGAAAAAGGTACAAATACGGAGATGAGAGGCTTCTGCCCAACAGTAACAATATGCAATGTGGCCACCTGGAGTGAGTGTGGAAATATCGTGGCCCTCTCCATCAGCAACGTTGCCCAGCCCTGGTCTAACCAGTGTGTGTATAAGCAGCCTAACCTGGGACATGCAGCATGTCTGCCAGTCTCTGAGCAAAGCTGTTGGCACAGGACACACAGTCCTCCATCGTCACGTTTTGGACGGGGATGAAGGGACAGACGTCCATCGCTCCGGTACGAGGGTGTTCACCTGAAACGATCAAAAATACATGAAATAATCATAATAACAACAACAATGAATGGGATAGTCTTCACCAACAATACAAATATCATAATGAGTAATAGAATAATGTTCACCTGCAACACAATACAAACATCACATGCATCTATAAATGCACAGAATCTCTGTCAGTGAGTGTGTTTGCGTGTGTCTGTCCGCCCCGCATATCTCGAGAACCATACGACCGATCGACTTTTACAATAACTACTAGAATATTGTTCACTTAACAGAATACCAACCTATCAACAACCAGTCACAATTTTATGGAGCTGTCGCTGCAATATAATAATGTTGTCAAATATCACCTTGTGCACGAGGATGCTTATACACGCACACCAAAGTGCCGGTCCCGGTCCACGGGAGAATAAACTAGAGTGGACATCTTGAAAGATTTCAAGATTTCCACTCCAGTCAAATGTCTCCCTAACATTCACATTGTCCAGGATTTTGAGATTAAATATTGCGATGTCATGATCAGCATATTGAAACATGGTTACAGGCATCGATACATTCCTACCAACCATCAGCTCACTTCCTGTCATGAATGTTGACCATCTGACTGATGTTTAGGAAAAACTAAAGGCAATCTATAGTTATTCTGTTAAAAATATTGATTCTGAATTGATATATGCTCGTTTTTCAGCTGATGGTTAAAGTATGTGATGTTTAGGTATCTGTGACCCCATGGCCTCTGACCTCTGACATCACCTGTCCAAAACTGCATCCATTTTGATTGGTCACTTGAAAGGTGATAATGGTCAATGAAAGCAGGGCAAAGGTTTCATGTAAACAGACACACAACATGCAGTTCAGGGTTCAACAATGTCAACCGACATTCACACACAGTCACACTGGTTACTGCCCAGTACCACTGTCTTGTACTGTTGGTCACTGGGAGCTGACCAGTACCACTGTCTTGTACTGTTGGTCACTGGGAGCAGCCCAGTACCACTGTCTGTTGGTCACTGGGAGCTGGCCAGTACCACTGTCATGTAATAACTGGGAGCTGACCAATAGGCCTACCACTGTCTTGTACTGTTGGTCACTGGGAGCTGACCAGTACCAATGTCTTCTACTCACTGGGAGCTGACCAGTACAACTACAGTCTTCCACAGATCAATTATTCATGTGTAAAATGTATTTTGTTGCCATAGACAATACAAACATACATTGTACACACAATACACATCCCTTACAGAAAACAAAAAAATCTGTTAGTAGTCATGGTGGATAAACAGAGACATCATGTATGTTGAGATGTTTGTTCAAAAGACCTATACTTGTGGGTAAAACAATATTTCTGAGCCTGTCGTCCTGATGGCATGAGGTGGAACTGGCTGTATGGAAGCACCCAGGTACAACCAGGTGCTTATGTGTTCGGTATTTGAGCCATGGACCACCATTTGATGAGATTTAGCCTCTCTTGGGTCTGAGAGGATACTAGGATTTTGTCCACAATTCGATGCTGTATGGAATGTGGTACAATGAGGAGA